>NC_060271.1:100784182-100806505 GCF_021613505.1 Equus quagga
CCCCCGCGCTCGGCTCCGCCGCGGCCCGCCCGCCCCGCCTCCTCCCTCCGCAGTTCCAGGAGTTGTTTATGAGGTCGATGGGGTGGCGGGGAGCAAGGTGGGAGTTCACACCCGGGAGGCGCAGCTTATGGGGGGGATCAGCGGCAGCGAGAAGTCGGTCTCCGGGAGCGCTGCGGGGCAGCGGGAGTGCGCCTCTGCGCCGGTGTCCTCCCACCTCTGCCATGCCCTTGGGACGAGGGCAGGACCGCGAGCGCCCAGGGTCTCCGCGGTGCCGAGCTCCCCGCGTCCCTCGCCCGGCTGCGTGGCCCCTCGGGCCGGTGGGAATAATTCCGAGGGTCCCAGCGGCCGCGCTCCGGGCCTGGGCGATGCTCTTTTTCCGGCAGACCGCAGGGGACTTTGCCGTCTGAGAGGAGAGGCATGGAGACTGATCGCCAGCTCCTGTCGGCTCTGGGGGAAACTGCTGTGAAATTGAGCTAGGGTTGCGCCTGCTTCCCTTCCCTCGACTGGCACGTCGGTTGCTTGCAGGGTTGTGCTGGGCGGTATAGCTTTGGCGGGGATGCGGGAGAGATGGCCTTCAAGCTGTCTGGCCTGCCGCACCCTGCTCCCAACCCTTGGCCACCAGCGCGCGGGTCCGGGCCAGTTCAGATTGCACTAGTCAGTCTGGTTTCTCAGTGTGATCTTGGGATAAGAGTCCACAGCGTGTCGTCAAGTCACAGGATCTCAGGGCTGACCTGTGCGTTTCCAGGGTCCTCCGATTGAAGTCTTCGGAACGTGAAGGCTGCAGGTGTGGAGTGTGGGGAGATCCGAGATCTGAGGGGCAGACGGCCAGAGCACAGGGATTTTCCCAGCTGCGCTTTAAACGCTGCCTCCGACTGGTGCAGGCCGGGCGCCTCTGCCTGGCGCTGAGCTGCTCTCCCAAGAATGCCACCCCATTCCCTACCTACACTGTGGTGATGCAGCTGGGAAATCTCGGGAAGGGACAGGGGAGGCTCTTTGAAGCTTTGAGAAGGACCGGCAGGCTTCCCAGGTGTGAGCTGGAGACGAAGCAATGGCCATGGCGCTGGTCCGCCCGGGGACCACGAAGCCTTTCTGTACCTTTGCCTCTTAGCCCCGCCACATTGTATATTAAAATAATCTGCGTAATGAACCTCTAGGACTTTTTGCCAAGTGAAATAAGCCGATCACAAAAGAACAAATGCTGTGTGATTCCACTCACATGAGGTATCTAAAGTACTCAGATTCATGGAAACAAAGTGGAAAGGTGGTTGCCAAGGGCTAGGGGGTGGGGATGGGGTGGGAATTCGTGTTTAATGGGTATAGAGTTTCGGTTTTGCAAGATGAAAAAGTTCTAGAGATCTGTTGCACAACACTATGAATATGTTTAACTATTGAATTGTACACTTAAACGGGAGGCTGCCCCGTGACCCGGGTGGTTAAATTTTTGTGCACTCTACTTCAGCGGCCCTGCTTTCTGGGTTCACATCCCGGCCTGGACTTGCTCTACTCATCAGCTAAGCTGTGGAGGCATACAAAGTAGAGGAAGACTGACACAAATGTTAGCTCAGGGCTAATCTTCCTCAAGCAAAAAAAAAAAAAAAAAAAGAGGAAAATTGGCAAAAGATGTTAGCTCAGGACAAATCTTCCTCATCAAAAGAAAAAAAACGTTAAGATGGTAAATTTAATACTATGCAAGTTTACCACAATACAAAAATAAATATTAAGAAAAAATAAAATAATCCACATAAGTGGAATTTTTTTGGTGTAGCTTTGTGTCACCACCGAAACACAAAATAAACACGTGTTTTTCCCTTGCACATAGTAAGAGGGGCGGGGACACTTTTCAGGAGCCTTTGGAAGGCCTTGGAAAGCAGAACAGGGAAGGGGGAAAAAACTTGTGGAAAACTACAAAACCAGAGACATTTTCTCATTTTCCTAGAGCCGCGGAGCACTGTGCATACAGACTTTGCAATCAAACCTCACACCTAACGGTTAAAGGATTCAAGCAAAGATTGCAGATTTCTCTCTGGAGCCATTTCTTGGGGTTGGTGGGTTTCAGGAACGAGGTAATTTCATACTGGTCTTCTCCAGCCAGCCAATTCATGTTGGTAAGACACAGTTCTTCCTTAGTCAACAATAAGCTTACTTACCTCACTCAGGACCCGAGTGAGAAAAGAAACAGGTCCTTTGGCGGCTTCTAGGCACCCAAAGCCATTCACTGCCAGAGCAAGGAGAAACTTCTTGAGTCACAAAGAAATACCTCCAGCCCATAAAGAACACTTAGCAGGGATGAACTTATGAAATTAGCTTTTTAGATGTTTAAAGAAAAAGAAAGAGGAAAGCTAAAGGGTCTCTCAAGAACCCGTCAACCATATTCATATAGCTCCCTCCCCATGGCCAGCCTACCATCTTTCTAACTGAGATTTTGCCCCCTAAGTGAAAGGTCCCCAAGCTGAGATAAACAACTGGACAAATTTTGTGGAAATCCCAGTGAATAACTTTGAAGAGTCTGGAATTTTGGCAGTGTCTGAGAGATTCACCAAAAGTCTATATGATTCCCAGAAGGATTGGACCCAGCCTTGCTTAGAGCAGAGCCGAGGGGCCCAATGACCTCTTAAGACTTCTTCTAGGATTCAGTTCAACAAACTTTGCAGGAAGGAGCTGAGAGTGTAAACTCCATGCAGGCTTGTGGCTAGAGTGTCCCGTTTTACTTTTTTAAAGCCCGTGGAGAACTAAAGGAAGCTTTGAGAGGTGATGGCGGGGAGAGAGGGATCCCCAGATTTAGTGTCCCTAGAGACATTGATGTTTTGGCCACAGAGGGCAGCAGAGGTCATCACTATGCAGAGCTCCAAAGCTGCTTAGAATGGGAGCAAACTGCCCATCTCCCAGCAAATCTTCGCACCTGTCTCCCAGCTCTAGACTGGACTGCTTGGTGACAAAGGCTGTGGCACCAGGGCAACACCCACTTGTTTTAACAAGGGACAAGACTGGGGCTCTAGCTTCCTCTATCCTCTGGAGAGCACAGCCCGAGGAGAATGGGATGGAGATAAGGAGTTAACTTAAAACTTGGTAGAGAGCAGGTACCTGGGATGCCGTGGGCGGGTAGAAGGAAAAGGGCCTCAATAATGCCATCAAACTAACGGACAGTCTGATCCAGGTGGTGGTTGGAAATTAGGCTGGAATGGGTGAGATCTAACAGAGGAGCTCTTGGAAGGCTGGGCTATTTCTTTAGTATTTTACAACTTTTCATATCTTGTCACATGTCAGGACTGGGACGAGGGTGAGGCAAGAAAGGCCCCTGGGGTGCAAAATTTAAGGAAGCACTCATTCTCAGGGTCATGCAAGTCCGTGGGCTAATCCTGGCCCTGCCGCATATGTTGTCTCATGTAATACCCATCTAGCCTTTCTCTGGCCATATAGTTGGTTTTGGTTTTGGGGTGGGGAGAGCATGTAGGCTAGGGAGCAGAGATGGGAGGAAGGACAATCTGGCAGAGGCCACGGCTCCTCTTCGATTGTAAAGCCATTACTGACTCATCCCTTCCCTCACATTTGCATGTCACTCCCTCTAAACAAAACCAACTCTTAAATTATAACTTTACAAAATCTATCTTCACATTCCTCGTCACTGAACTCCAGGACCAGAAAACCACACCCCCTGTGTTTGGCTTTAGGCCAAAACCATGGGATATTTCCAACAGACATATGCTATATCTACTGTTAAATGTTATGACTTTTGACCCCTCAAATCCAGAATTCGTCATCTTCCAAAAAGAGTTCTGTGATTCTTATTCAGGAAAAGGTCAAATATTTTTTTCAACTTGAATTCCTAAGTGCTTACTGATAAGAAGGATCCGGTTTTAAAGAACCCCACCCCCTCACATCTGGATTATCAATGACTTAGAGACTAACGTCTTCCATTTCTAGGTCTGGAGATAACATTTTTGCCTATGAAAGGTCTTGTGTGTTTATCGTTCTGTCATTCAGCAAACAGTGAAGGAGTCATTGGTCCGCGGCCACTGTGCTATGCTGCGTCAGGGAGAAAGAAAGGCATCAAACTGGTGGAAGAGAGAGCCAATGGTTCTCTCCCTCCCAGAGGAAGCAATCCAGTTGTACACACACTGCATTTCCCAGATTATGAGATACACTTTTACTCACTTTTTAAGGCTTCTGAAATCAATAAGCATCTTTTAATGTAGTAATGAGTCCTATTTTCTCCCCTAAGTTATTGTCAAGTTTATATATATTTCATATATTCTTAAAATTTTTTAAATATAAAAGTTGAGAGCAAAATCGTATAGTGTAAACAATAAGTGTTGTAAAAATTTGGTGGTGGTGCGTGGGACGGTGGAGAGAGTGAGTGGAAAAGCTAAGAGTCCCAGCCATGTCCACTGCCAGGACCCAGGGAAGCCTTGCCTACACTGGCCAGTCTGCCAGCTGGTGGGTGCTACCGCCAGGGTGGTAAAATCACAAACATGCAGGAGGAATGGCCAACAGAAGGGACATGCCAGCCCCATCTTAGAGAGAAAAAGGCACAGGCAGAAATTAAGGTGCCACTGTCCCTAAAAATGATGACATTGGGCCCTCAGCAGCACCGCCCTGGAGCCTGGATAACTAAGAATGACATAGAGTGGGGGTCAGAGACACCCTCCCCACTCCCGTAGTACAGCTTTGGCCTGTAATGGGGTGTTAAAATGGAGCTTTTTCCAGCTCAGTTTCACCTGAGGTCCCAAGACAATAGGTGCCAACTATCATCCCTTCAAAATATAGAACTAGAGAAAGAGTTTTTTGAAAATGGTTTTGCATGCTTTAGTCAATGCCCACCTCAAGGGAGGGCATGGATCGATATAGACAAGAACTAGATGTTGGATTTCTAGGGTAGAGTTATCAAGGTCGTGGAATTTTCCCTCCCCACACCATGGACAAAGGGAGGACACTCCATACTGTTGTCTCCAGGTCCAGGAACTGGGGCTTAGTGAAGACCATGGAGAGAGCTTGATACCTCTCCTCTTGAGCTTGAGGGACACAGGAGACGGCCCATGGGTGACAAATTGGCTGAAGTGGCCTGTTGCAGCCAGGTGGAGGGCTGGGTTTAGAAGTGACTCCCTCCCACCTACATCATGGGCAACAGTGCACATTCCAGATTTCCTGGAAGCTGACTCAAGGGGGAGATCAGTGTTTGGGGAGGTTTCTTGGAGAGTGCTCTTGGGATTAGCACCTGTGGAAGTAAAGAGAAGGAAGCAGGATTGGGCAGAGGGAGAAGTGGAGAAGTGAGGCAGCCTCAACAAAGGCCTCATCCAACCCCTGAGGGAGCTCTGAAGCTAGAATGGCCTTCAAAGTTGTCCCAAAGAGGGGTGAAGGGGCCAGGCCTTTATACGTCTGCATTGAACAATCATTGGGGCAGAAAAAGGTGGAGATGCCACTGGAGGCAGAAACTGATGGAAGATCACAAGTGGCCATGAAGGAGAGCCCTTCTGGAGCCGTGAGGGCGACAGTTGGAGGGACCATCAGAGCAATAGGCAAAGAACTCACAAAGATACCGAAGAGAGAAACAGCTGCCATGGCTAGAGAAAACCAAAGAGAAATTACACCCATGCTAGTAGAAAAGAAAAGACCTTTCCTACTCCTTAGTTTTCCTCCCTTATACCCTCCAGGGGCCAAGGCCAGCAGTAGGGGGATAGGAGTAGAGGTGCCAGGTGAGGAAATATCTTAGGATCCTCAGGCCTACCACCTGGCACCTGGCATAAAATGGGCACTCATAAAATGCTCATCAAATGAATACATGAATGTATGAACCAATGAACAAATGAATGTGTCAGTCAGGATTCTAAGTTACAAGCGACAGACACCATCTGTCCTCCTGTCCATACAAGCTGAGCTGGGGAGGACAGAGCTTTAACTCGGGATGAAGCTTGGAGTTTTTGTTATTACACTGGACTCAGACTTTTATTTAGCATGAGCAAAGGAATTTCTATTTTTACTATTTAAGAGTGGTTATAAAAGTCTTAGGACCTAAAAGAGGTTTTATGCAAAGTGGGAGCACAATAATCAATCAAATGGATTACTTACAAGTTTAGCAGAAGAAAATAATAATGTTGCCTTCTAAATATACTGTATAAATCCCACTTGTTCAACATAACTTCAGGGGCCCTTGGGCCCCTTCAAGTCTGTGCATGTGGATGATGTCAGAAGCCACAGCAATGCTGGTGACTCATTGGAAGGGACTCAAGAGGTGGCCCAGGGGGAAAAAAAAAAAAAACATGACAGTAGGCCCAGGAGATAGTGGCAAGGGTACTGACTCAATTTTGAAGGAGACCTTAACTATGGACATCACAGGAAGTGCTGTAGAAGATTAGGAAGAAAATAGCAGCTACAGAACTTGAGAAAAATGCTCCAGGGACTCCCAGAAATAAGTGATGGGGAGACTGCAAGAGAGAAAGATGTTTTGCTGTAAGAGTCAGCCAAATGGGGCAAATAAAGGCAAGAGTCAGCCAAATGAACAATCTATTTACATCTTGCGCCATATGCTTTCTTAATTCATTCATGGTAATAGACATTTTTCTTTCTTCTTAGCCCCTCAACATCTAAACCTTAGCATGTTTCTGTGTTTGCAGAATTCCTCACCCTATAGAGAAAGACCTGCCTTCCACTATAGGAAGTGAAAATGCCATGTACTCCCAGCTTCCCTGGAACCCTGACTATGGACATGTGACTCAGGTTCTTTGAATCAGACACGTCTACCCAGACTTTGAATCTAGTTATTGGGGGAGGCAGGCACCTTGCAAAGTGGGCGGCATGTTGGTGACAGCATCTTGATGCCAGCAGTTCTGGCATCAACATCCAGAGTTGAGAGTTGGTGGGTTGGCCACGCAAATTGCAGTTGTCTGCAGTGGCAACTATGGTCTTCTCATGGTTGCCATTTGGAGCTTTATTCCTGGTTGCTGAACCTCTGAGCCTGACTTTCCAGGAACCCAAGAGATTTTGCAAGATACCCAGAACTTTTTAATGAATCATTTCTCCTCAAGTTAACTGGAGATAATTTCTGTTACTTGCAGCTAAGAACTTTGGCTGCTATACTCACTCATTCATTCGTTACACTATTTACATGATCAGCATGTGTTGAATGCTCACTATATGCCAGGCACCCTGCTAGACATTGGTGATACCAAGATCGATGAAACATGTTCCATTCTTCAATGAACTTACAGTCTGGTATGAGTTCCTTGAATGACTAATTTTCTGTCTCTGGAACTCAGTTTCCTTTTCCTTAAAGTGAGAGGGCTGGATCTTTAGAGTTCCTTTAAGCTCTGACATTTGAATTGTCTATACATCACTGAATTAAGTGGTGGTCTCTGCCCCCTTAGCCTCAGCTGGCAAGATGTGAAGCCATCTATAGACTGCTTAGGGTCAGGCCATAAACTGCGTATTCAGGGCTTGCATATCCTACACGGGAAACTAGCCACTCTGGGCATCTTGTCTAGGTAGATGGTCTGTTAAGGTTTGACTTGGCAGGAGTCGGTCTCCAGCATCTTCTTGCCTTACCTTCTCTCGATTTCCTCATCTAGAACGGTTCTCCTGTCAGCCTCAAACCACACCTGTGGCAGACAACAGAGCACCTGGCAGTGTCTGCGAGGGAGCTGAGGTACTGAGAGAAGATCGTGGTCACGTCTGCCTACTTTCCAGGTTTAAATCTCAGATTTAAACTAAGAGTAGTGAAAAGGAAAATGGGAGGAAGGGGCTCCAGAGCCTCAGAAATAGCTTTTCCCCCAACTCATCATCATCGTGTCTGCCCAGCAAACCCACTGCAGGTTCAACAGCCAGTCAGAGACAGCAAGAGACAACTGAGGCTTTGGACCTAATCAAATTGATAAGGATGGCTATGTGCCACTGAAGTGATCTGGATCCTGCAGGAGTTTCATTTTGAAACTTATTAATGCACAATGAATGAGGAAAACGTTTGTCCCTTTATGATTTCCAGAGCTGTATAAAGGCCCTTTCCGTCTGCATTATCCTGGGGTCTGAGGTTGGGTCCTTCTGTAGTGTTGGTGTTAGCAGCGAGAGTTTCAGGGGCAACTTCTAAAGCACACATTAACATACCCCAAAATGCACTGGCACGTACACACATCCACATCCACATGGACCTCCCAGGTGCCAAGCCAAGAAATAAGTTCCCACACAAACCTCATTTGAGACTTTTCATTTCTCTTGAGTGCATACCTCTGTCTTTGCCCTTTGAAGAAAACCAGGGATGCAATGCTGAGAATGTGCCTGTAAATACCTAAGACTTTAAACTCCGAGGATTTTCTCTTGGTCTCCCTCGGAGGGTTGTCCTCTCTGGCGCATGAATGCTGGGGTTGCAAGCCCAGCTGTGCCCATGGTGCTCAATGATCTAGCCCAATGGAAGGAAGAGCAGGCACAGGCATTTCAAAACCTTTAGACAATGGGTCTTGGCATGCCCTATCTTAATGGTTAATTTTATATTATAGCAGATTAGCCCTCCTAATTATTCTGTCTTAGGCTAAATTAAAATTACTATTAAGATAGTAATTTGTGGTGGAGAGATGCCTTCTGACATGAACACATGCCAGTGGTAAAGCTCTAAGTAGATGACGCCAAGGCAGAGCCCCAGAGCTCGTTGTATATGAGAGCATTACAAAGTGAAGCTCGGAGGCCCAAGGCTTAATAATTAATAATTTAATAATGAAGGCCATAATTAGAAGAGTACTGGAAGACCCACAGACACACACCATCTTCACCTAAGAGTAGAAAGTACGTTTTAAAAGTAATAAAATGATAGCAGTTACAAAATTCAACTTTCAGAATTCACTCTTCAAATTCCATAGCACTTGAGGCATCATCCCCTTTGACGGTGTGTGTTCTAATCTTTGTTTAATTATTTAATTTCATTCATTCACTCTCCCATTCTTCAGCATTTATTGAGTGTCCAGCTCATTCTCATCAGCGTGGTTGAAACTCAGCTGAGAAAGATGAAGAACACACAGCCCTGCCTCTAAGGCTCACGGTCTACTGTCGAAGCCAAACTTGTAAACAGATACAATACCACACCTAAGAAGTTAAAACCCTGTTTTTCTGGGAGTTCAGAATGGGGAATGATTCTGTCTGCTTTGGTTGGTTGGTGGGGGGAGGTTAGGGAAAGCTTCCAGAAAGGGTGACACTTTGCCTGGATCTTGAAGGGTGACCAGGAGTTTGCTAGTCAGAGAAATGGCGGAAGAGCATTCTGTTCTGAGGGGAGGGGCTCTTGGAACTTTGAAAGCAAAGAGCAGAGCATACCAAAGCAACACAAAAGACGCCTCGAGGAGGTTTATTATTGCTGTCCTTCTGAGCTTATCAGCTATTACTGGCTTTGTATAGCACTTAGAACATCTGAATTAGTGCCTGATAGAGCCTTTTGAGGATGACAGTGACACTGTGAGGAATGGGATCTGACCCTCACCTTTTAGCCATGACGTTCCAGCTTTCCCACCATGGGTTTATTCCCAATAATTAGGTGGCCATTGTGGCAATAATGGCACCAATATACAGTGGTGAGCATTTCTCTGCAAACTCTAGGTGCATCTGTGGAAGACAGCATGGATGTCCTTGACCTGGGCAGCCCTTGGCTCAGGTCACCAGATACCTTCTTCCAGTCCTTCATAAGAAAAGTTTATCTTTCTTGTTCAGTTCAATTTTTACAAAATCTTCATGCTCTCTTTATACTGAAATTTTGCATAATAAACATTAGAATCAGAGCAAAATTCCTGTGGGTTCTAGAATCTCCTGAGTACACCTCTTCTAAGCAAGGAACCAATTATTACAGCCTGGACTTTGGAGGGGTAACTGATTGGTATGTATGGCCTTGGGAGTAGTACAGAGGGGTGGCTGTAGAGGCCGTAGCATCTTGGGGATGTTAAATATGGTCAAAGGCAAATCAAACTCTCCCCTACAGTCCAACTCCAGGGTTATTTAGGTATAAGCAGCATGGGGGAGGCCCCTGGAGCTGGGAAGAGTGGCCTTAGTGTGAGTCTGGGGGCCCTGTAAGTTTCCACTCAATTTCCTGCCCTGGGCAATCCTGCCCCTCACCTACTCTCTGTGACTGCTGCTTCTCGTCTTTTTCTCCTCTCGACTTCTTCCTTTCTCTTTCCAGTCCTTCTTTCCCAATGAATATATCTTTTTCCCCAGAAGGTTCCACCAAGTTTCAGGGCTTCAATGACCAGACTTTTCCCAACCATGATGATCACAGAGATAAGAAGGCCCTTCCATTAGTCTCTGCATAAGAGAGAGCAGAACTGATCAGGCCCCTCCCCGCAGGCTGGCTGGACTGTTTGTGAGGAACCAGAGGGAAAGACACGTGGGAGGTTATGCTCCAGCCAGCTTCTGTGGCTTGAAGTCACTCAGGCAGGTACAGACAACCCAGCACAGTGCTAGGCCCTCGGGGTAGCCTGAGGTGGGCGGGGGACAGCAAATTCTGGAGAGGTATGGCAGAGAGAGCTCGAGAGAAGGCCAGGAACAAACAGATCCCATTTCCCATCTGTTTCTAAATCTATTTTTCTTCCAAATTAAAGGAGACCTATCTTCCTCACAAGGTGAAGAAATTAATGAGACATGGAAAGGTCTCTAGCCCTATATAACTAGAAGGGCTTGATCCCACTGAACCTGGTCCACGTGAGCTCAGGTGCTCCCAGCTGGGGTAGAGCTGGAAGAGGAAGCAGTTTAAATGGTGCCCTTTTCTCTCTTAGGCCCAGAAGTCTGTATATAGGAGAGTGCTGTAGAGCCCACCGGGTGGGGCTTGCAGTCGGAAGCCTGGAGCCCAGGGTTTGGTCTCTACTTCTTAGGTGACCACTGACCCATTCAACATCTCTGAGTCCCAGCTTCCTTGTCTGCAAGATGGGAATACTAATAATTCCTACCTCAAAGACCTAGGGACAGGATCAGATGCAATCCTGTGCCAGAAGTGCCTTATAAACTACAATACAAATGTGATTATTAATATCCTATCAATATCATAGTGTTTCTTGCACCACTTTGGATTTCCAAAGGGAGAGCATTAGCAAGATAGAATAGTCTCAGAATGGACTGAGAAAACTGAATCTTGCAAACTAAGATCATGCAAATTTAGTACATTTTAAAACTTAGTTTTTGAGATCATTTTAAATCAGTTTATCTTAAAATTAAGAGGCTTTTTTCTTTTGGCTGAGGAAGATTAGCCCTGAGCTAACATCTGTGCCAATCTTCCTCCACTTTATATGTGGGTTGCCACCACAGCATGATTGATGAGTGGTGTAGGTCTGTGCCCAGGATCTGAACCCAGGACCCAGCACCAAAGCAGAGTGCACTGAACTTAACCACTTTGCCATGGGACCAGCCCTAGAGGTATTTTTTAAGAGTCAAGCAAGACCGCTCCCCCTCCCACCCCCGTTCTTTGCCATTGCTAAATTAGCCTACTTCTGGAGGGGAGGGCCGCTGTTACCCCTCACCACCCACTAGGGTAGGGCTGTTTGGGTGAACTCCTTCTGCTTCTCCCAGAGCAGATGGGTGGGGACAGGTAAGCCTCTGGTTACATTTTTAAAATAGTGTTGAGAGAGGGAAGGAGTGGGGCAGGGAGGCCCACCTGACAGGAAGGGCAGGTTTTTCCGCCTACCTCCCTGCCTGCAGCTTAAGGCAGCCCCAGCAGCTGAGTCCCACACCCTCTCCCCTCGTCACCCCAGAGTTGCTGTCTGCCCAGCCCCACACATTAGAGGTCACTACACTGGCCCCACACAGCCTTTCCCTAAGAATCTGTTCTTCCCACTGATTTTCCCTTTTCCCCAGGGGCTTCCTCCCACCTAGAAAGAAATGCCTTCTCCTAGCTCAGTTCCTACATCCAGGTCCAGGGCAGCCTCAGCCACTCAGCCAGTCATCGGCTAGGATCTGGCAGCGCCGAAAGGATGGCTCTGCTGGGGAAATGGACAGCGGGGCGAGGGTCTGCCTAGGTCACCCGGGCAAGCTGACATGTGGGTTCAGGCTGTCCTTGGCACTCCCAGTGGCCCTGTCCTAGCTGCCTTCTATGCTCTAGAGGGACCCAGGACCCTGAGTCCCAGGCCCAGGAAGGGAAGCAGTCAGGCCCTCTGGCTTCTCCACGGTTGCAACTGAGCCCGTGGCATCAGCCTCTTCCACTGTCTGCATCCATTGACCCTTAACCCCTGGCCAGCTCCTGGCCAGCTCCTTCCTCAGTAGCCAGCACTGCCCCTCTGCTGGGCATAGACACGGCTGTGTCTTGCTCTTGAATTATTCTTGGACCTGCACACTTCCTGCCTCCCCTGCCACACCTCTCACCCAGGCCCTCAGGTAATACTTGCTGACTGATTGATTATTTGTCTTTTGATGGATTGAATGACAAACTAGCCCCAAGAGGTCTAAGCTTGTCCTTGATCATCTCTGACCCGAGGGGTTCCCAGGATGTCTGGAGCACTAGCCCTCATGGAAAGAATGTTGGAGAGATACACCGAATGCTTTAGGGCTGTAAGTCTGAGGACTGGGGCACACAACCTGATTTGGCTGACCTGGGCCGACTGCCAGTTCTGCAACTCGTCTGATAGCCTTGGACAAATCCATTACCTTCTCTGAATATCAGTGTCTTGGTCTGTAAAATGGGGATGATGATACCTACTAGGAGGGATGCTCAGAGGATTACATGAGCTTTAACGCGTAAACAGTATTTAGTCACAAAAATCACATAAATACCACCCAAAGTGTATGTGCGGATAGAATCTGGCTTCGAGCATTTTTTTGTTTTGTTGAGTTACTTTTGCTTCGTGCACATGTGTTTAAACAAAATTCCCTTCCATTGGAATCCAGCCTGCAGGGCTGGGGCTGGACACAAGTGACATGGGCTGGAGGAAAACTAAAACCTTTTTTGATGTGTCACAGGCTTTCTTTCCCAATCCAGGGAGACCTCCCTATCCCTCACGCCCCATCGCCCCCAAACCCCGACCAATGCAACAACACAACTAACACACAAACACCCCCAGGGTGTTCTGTTGATCCCACACCTCTCTTGAGGAAGTCAGGACAAGGTGCTTATCTCTATTCTCCTTAAGAGGCAATCGCCTTGGAGAAGCGAAGCAACTTGGCAGTAGGGCTGGCTGGAAGCTGGTCTTAGTCCCAGTCGTTGCTCTCGTTCCACTGCACAGGGGGCAGCTTCAGCAGTAGCAAAGGGCCACTCTCTCAGTGGGGCCTGTGCTGATCAGTGACGTCCAGTTAGAAGCTGTCTGGTCACGTCGTGGCCTGGGAACAGAGGGAAAGGATCTGGTTGGCACTGGGGTCACTTGGTTGGGTTTGGCCTCATTAACCAAATTAGCTAACCATTCCCTGTGCAAGTGATGTCTCAGAAGCTGCCCTGTTCATGGAGGAAATTAACTCAAGTTATTATTATACAGACCCCACTTAATCAATTGAATTTAGTGAGTGTCTAATACACTGAAGGACAAGAAGATACCATAACCTTTGATTTTGTATAGCCCCTTGTTCTTTAAAGGTAACTTTTTAAATGGTTTACCACTGATTGCCACCATGTCTTTATGACATGAATAGCATGGATATTACCATTGGCATCTTACAGACAGATAACACAGAAGAGAGACAGAGTGATGCTTCCGAGATCACACACAGCATTTTGAGGAATCCAGGGCTCCTATCTCGGCCCCTTGTTCTGTTTTGTTTGGTTTTCTCTTGTCACTGCTTCAGCCTGTTCTCCACACAGCAGTCAGAGTCATCTTTAAATCTCAAACGAGACCACGTCACTCCCTTGTTTCACCCTCTGATGGCTTCCGTTAGACATAGAATGCAATCCTGGTGCCTTAACCTGGCAGAGCTGCTGTTCCTTCTCCAAGCACCTTTCCTGCCTGCCTCTCAGCCTGCTGCCTTCATTCTACCCATCTCTATGCCTTTGCTCACGCTGCCCCTTCTCCCTCACGGGATCTTCACAGGCTGTGAAGAGCCTGCCTCCTTCTCATCAATCCCAGGGTCTCCCCAGACTTCCAGCCCACTCTGACATACTGGCCTAGGTTTGCTCTCTCGATTATGTTTCTTTCTTGTCTCCCAGCATCAGAACATCAGCTTGGTGGGGTTAGAGACTTCGTCTTGTTCATGCTGCATCCCCAGTACCTAGAGTGGTACCCGACACACAGCAGGTAATCAATAAAGGTTTTTTGAATGAATGGATATTATACTGCATTGATAAGAGAAAAAGAGAAAAAGTCCTGGGGGAGAAAGGTTGTTGACTATGGGAAAGAAGATGCCTAACCTATGTGAATAGCATCTGTGAGAGAGTGCAGGAGCCCTGCTGGGTTATCCCATCCCTGCCCAAGCTAACGTTCTGAGCTGCAGTCCTCTCTCACCCTACAGAGCTAACCAACAGACCAAATGCAGCAGTAACTCCAAGCAGACCCTGACTCTAAATCAGGCCTTAACTCTAAGCCTAACTGGCAGAGTAACATCTCCTCTAACTTTAACCCTGCCCCTAATCATCACCTGAACCTGCCACTCTCATCACAATGGCAAATCCATAACCAGCGTCCCTTCTACTCAGCAGGCCAATCACAGGCCCAGGAACCAGCAGACCCCACTCTCGTCTCAGTTCTGCCATAACTAGCCTTAACTAACTCGGCCTCAGTTCCGTTAGTAGATGCTGCCATGGAGGTGTGGACTAAAATCAGAGACACGGAAAGCTGGAAAAGACCTTGGAGATCATCTAATTCCTTCCCTTTGTGGGTAACATTACAATTAACAAGTGCTATCATTTATTTTCTGTTTGTCCCCTTGGTTCCTCTTTCTTTTTTCTTGTCCTCTTTTGGATCGTCTCTGTATTACCCAGTATTCATTTTACCTCCTCTATTGGCTTTTTAGCTAAACCTCTTTGTTTTTTATATTTTAAGTATTTGTTCTAGAGATTACAATATGCATCCTTATCACAGTCTACCTTGAATTTGCATATAAACCACTATAATTCCCATGTACCACCCCCATCCTTTGTTCTATTGTTTTCATACATTTTATCCCTTGGCTATATTATAAGCCCTATGATACATTATTGTTGTTATTGCTTTAGACAATTTTTTTTTAAAGAAATTAAGAACTGAAGGTTATTTTCTTAAAGTTATTCATATAATTAAATTTCTGGTGCTTTTCACTCTTTTCTGTAGGCCAAGCTTCCATTTGCTATGATTTCCCTTCAACCTGCAGAACTTTACAATTCTCTCTCCACCTCTGTGGACACTGTGGCCTCTCTACTCTTCTATCCCTGCATCCGCGGAGGCTCCAAATCTGCAAGTTTCCATGCATTTCCCACAGTGCAGTTAACTGCCAAGATGAAATTTTAAGCATTTCCAAACTCCCTAAGGATGGGTCCAGATGGAGCCATGAGAGAGGAGAGGGCGAGTAACAAGGGGCCTCTCCTCTTCCTCCTTCCTACACCACCTCCCCCTTCCCTGACTCTACCCTCGCTCTAAAGGGCATCTGTCTGACCCCAGAATGCAAGATTAAGCTGCTACATTTATTTATTGTTTTTACATCTGTTCCTTCCTGGAGGAGGGAGGAGAGCAGGAACCCTTTAAGCAGAGGCTGGATCCCTCTCAGTCATCCTCATCCATCTCAGTGCAGGCCCTGTGCTAGGTGAAGAGAAAGGCAGAGGTGGAGAAGGCTGCGTGGAAGTCAAGGAGCTCATACACTACTTGGGAGACCACGTGCACTCATCCTAAGGAACTTAACAATCCAATCTTTTCCCTTTTTCCTTCCTCTCCCTCCTCTTCTCCTTTCTTTCCTTGCCAACTAGCAAAGGTTGATAGAAATGTGGGTTGGAATAAATGTAACTGGGTAAGAAAAGATGATCAAAGGAGTCCTCAGATTCTGGACTCTGCTGACAATGTGCCTCCCAGGCCCTGCCTATCCCTACATGTCAGTGCAAGAGAAGACAAGGAGCCACTCAAAGCCTCGGGAACATACGAAGTTGTGCAGCTGCACACAGATTTGGGGAGGTTCTGGGTAAATGCTGGAGGCAGTCCTCTGAAGAATTATGAAGGGATGAAGGATGCTAGGAACACGTCCCTAATCTTGAAAGAAATGATTGGAAAGAGGCACAGCTGGCACCAGGCCAGACCCCTTCCTGGCTTCCAAGGCCCCCAGCACTTTGTTCCTCCTCCTCCAATAAGTGTCCCCAACCCCTCCAACAGCTGACTTCTACTCATCCTACAGAACACACGCGAGTCCCACCACTAAGACTTCCTCAGCTGCTGTTAGCGGTTCCTCTCCTCTTCTTCTTTTTTTCTGATCAAGAATTCTGGAGCCATAAGACCTGGGTTCACATCCCAGCTGGACCAATGTCTGGCTGGGTGACTTGGATAATTCACTTTCCTCACTGAGTCTTGGTTTCTTCGTCTGTAAAAATGGAGATATTTTCTTCTTTGTTTGGAAAATTCTTCAAGAATGAATATGACAGGTATAAGCTTAATATCCTTAAAATATAAAGAGTTCATCTAAAACAGTAAGAAATACACTAAGGTAAAAACAATAAGTGGATGGAGTCATGAACAGATAATTCCAAAAAATGAACTACAAGTAGCTAATAAACACTTCAATACATGTTTAATAGCATTAATAATAAAAAGTGAAAATTAAAGCACATTTTGCTTATGAAAAGCTATTAGAGTTTTAATCTATAATAATCAGTATTGCAAAAGTATGGTAAGACAGTTTCTGCTTGATAGTTAGGAAAGCTTTTTGGAACACAACTCGGCTATACGTATCAACAGCTTTGACAGTGCTTGCACATTTTGACCTAGCAATTTCACTTCTAGGAATTTGCTTGAAAGATATAATCAGAGATGAGGTCAAAGATTAATACTCACAGATGTTCTGATATTCATAACAGAGTTATTTTAGGAAATTTTTGGAAACAAAAATCTAAATGACCATGAGTTAAAGAATGCTGAAATGTGTATGGTACAAACTTAAACTGGAATTGCACAGCTATTAAAAATAATATTTTCAAAGGTAAATAATAATATAAGAGGATAATACAATGCTTGCTGATAAGCAGGATATACTGTATATACTGTATAATACCAATTTTATGAAGCTATATTTATGCTTATATATATATGTCATTGGAAAAAAGACTAAGAAATAAACACTCTAAAATGTTACTAATAGTAATTTGAAAGATTATGGATGCTGTAATTTTCTTTTTTTATATTTTCTAAATTTTTCACAAAAAGCAAATGTAACTTTTAAAATCAGAAAATAAAACTACTATTTAAAATCACAATTACAGTGTTTGACCCAGTAACTCCTCTTCTGCAAGTCTATCCTAAAAAAAATCTGAAATTCAGAGGAAGATATTGATACAAAGATGTTATTGAACCATTATTTATAATTTCAAAAGACAGAAAAACAGATGTCCAACAGTTGGAGAAAAGTTAAGAAACTAATTGTATATCCACATAATGGGGCACTGTGAGGGCACTGCAGATGCTTTTTTTTAGAATTTTTAATGATATGCAACTATTTTGTTATGTAAGTCAGTAAAGAAAAAAGAATAGAAAATTATATACACATGTGATATCACGTGTGTTTAAAATGAATTTTAAAAAACTAGAACGTACACATATAAGTGCTCACAATGGTTATATCTTGGTTGTGAGATGATAGATGATTTTTCTCTTCTTCCTTGCACTTTTATATTATTTTCTATACCATGTCTATAATGAACGCTAATTACTTCATGACTAGAAAGAAAAAACCAGGAAAAAGAACAATGGAGAAGGGGTGTGAGAGGAAATAACTCCTGTGTTGGGGAATGCAGCTAATGACAATTATCTCACAAGGTCGTTGGAAGATTAGATGAGGTAACAGATGTGAATGTGACTAGCACAGTGCCTGGCACACAACAGGTGATCAATAAATGCACGTTCACCATCCCTCTCCTTCTATCCCCACACCCATCTTTCCCCTTCTGACCCCAATGCACCACTGGCAGTCTGTCCTGCTCTCCTTTGCTGGAGTAACATTTGTCTCCACGGTGGGTCTGTTGGCCCAAGAGGCCTGAGTTAGCTCCTTCCCACAGCTCTTCCTTACAGGCAAGGCGCTGGAAACTCTGGGCAGCCTCGCTGACCAGGGACCAAGGAACGGGGATGACACCTGCTTCCCTCTGCCCAGACAGCGCATGCGTGACGTTTCTTCTCAGGGATGACTGGAGGTAAGGTTTCCAAGGGGTGAAGGAGTGAGGGGTGAGTTTCTTTGTAAATGGGTAGTTCCCTTCCCCCCTTTCTACCCTCTAGTCTAGGACTGAAGAACACCCAGGCAAAGAAGGCAGGGAAAACGGCAGGATTGAATGGCTCCAAGAAAGGTTCCCCTGCCAACCGTTCCTCCCTTGCTGACAACTGGCGTTCCACCATCAAAGCTAGATGATGGTTCAGTAATGCTTTTTCCAAGCACCTCTTGCAATGCAGATTCCCTTTGGAGGACAAACATGTTACGTCTTTGATCCCTCAATATGCATATATTTATCAGCTCCTCTTCAAAAGGGATGTGTGTGACAGCCCCAGCATATGGCAGCTGAGCAGGGAACTACTGAGGATGGGCATATCTGGGGATGGGGTTCTGGAATCTTTCCATCAGCAAACCCACCCTGAGTCTCCTGCCATGTACCAGGCATCACTACCTCATAGAAGATGCAGACTGACAGAAGCAAGGTCGGGTCCTGAAGTCTCTTACTCTATGAATGGAGAATTAAACATGTGAAAAATGACAACAAAAACACATAGAATAGAACTTCAGGCTGGAAGGGACCTTAAAAGCTCTTGAGGTCAGTGTCTAATTGGTTATTAAATTACTGTAATAGGTAGTAAGCACAAGTGATACAAGGCTCAGAGATGGGTTGGCCCAGGACTGTCTGGGCAGGCTTTGTACATGGAAGGATTTGTTAGGACTGGATAGGTGGTGAGCAACAGGAAAGGTTCCAGGACGGGTGAAGCACAGAGCCGGGACAATACTTGAGGCGCAGTGGGTAGACTGTTGGAAGGAGGTTGGTGATGGGGAGGAGTAAGAAAAACTGCACACAAGAGTGTTATGGTCAATTTTGAGAGGCCCCAGGACACCAGGTTTGGGTGTCCTGACTTTGTCGTTTGACAATGAGAGTCACTTCTCCGAGGAGAGGTGACTTGGAAAACAGAAGTTTCTGAAGATGATTCTAACATTGGCAGGAGAGGGTAGGAACTGATAGGGGGTGGAGAAAGGGCAGTGAGCCAGAAGACATTCCAGGCCATCCAAGTGCGAAGGCATGGATTAGGACATGGAAGTGGGAAGGGGAGGGAAAGGAGAGGGACTTTCAAGAGAAGACTGGGCAGGCCTTGGGGGCTGAGTGCTGGCCGGCCTGCCCACTGCACTCTTTGCGAGTGCCACTGCCCCGGGAATGCTCAGAGTCCCTGGGGGAGGGGCAGGAAGCACATTTCTGACCGGGGTTTCCAGGAGTTGTGCAGCCAGCCTCAGAGTGGCACCCAGGGCCAGGGTGGAGTCAGGGAGAGGGGCAGCCTCTCCCATTCTCTTGAACAACAATGCCCCTTGAGCCAGCCATTTTCTGTAGTTAAAATGATGGCCTTTCTCCCCGCCAGTCCCTCACCCACAGGAAATCCGTGTCCCGGGAGTCCACAGCTGTGAATACAGTCTGTTAAATAGCCAAGGGCAGGCCAAGGGCTGCCTGGCTCAGGCCCCTGGGGCCCTCTCAGGGGACCAAAGAGCCAAGCACTGCTCGCTCAGTCAGTCAACATGCCTTTACTGAACACCTACTCCATGCCAGGCAGATGCTGGATGCTGAGGACACAGAGGTGAAGGAGAGAGGGCCACAGACTAGTCACCAAATAACTGCAATGCAGCCAGACACTTGCCAGTCGAGGTCTGTGCCAGGGGTCATATAGGCAGAGGATGGGGCTGGAAAGATGAGGGGAAAGGGAACAAAGGCTTCCAGGAAGAGGTGATGCAGAATAGAATCTCAAAGGAAGAGTAAGGGCTTGTCAGGTGGACCCAGGTAGGAGGAAAGTGCATGGCATCCCAGGAGATGCCATGTGCCAAGGCCTGGAGCAGCATGGTGCACATGGGGAACCCCCAGTGTCGGGTCAAGCTGCAGGGTATGGTGCCAGTAGAATGGGGTGTGAAATGGGACTGGAGAGAGAAATAAGCCCAGATAATGAGGATACCTTTGGGCAGGCCAAGGTGTAAACTGCACATCCTGGAGAACCACTGGAGCACAGAAGTGGCCACTCACTGCTGGCCCTGCCTCAGGGAGATTTTTTTCTCTGGCTGAGCTCTGGGATTCCCGGTGAGGCACAGCTGACTGAAGGACAAGCCACCTCTGTCTAACGCACATTCCAACAGGTGGCCTCCCACTTCAGGGCTTGGCACAGCCCATGTCCTCTGCCTAAAATGCTCTTCCTCCAGGTGGCTGTTTGGCAATTTCCTCCGCCACCCCCAATATTGATTGCCCCACCCCTCTACTCTTTCTTTCTATAGCAATTAGCATTTGCTGTAAAATAAACTTACTTATTACCTCTTATTATTCACTGTTTCCCTGCTAAAATGGAAGCTCCAGAGGGCAAGGATCTTTACCTGTTTTGTTCCTTGGCTCTATCCAGCACCTAGAACAGTGCCTGGAAAATGCAGACACGCAGTAACTATTTGTGGAAGGAATGAATGAGCGAATGAATGAATCAAGGCAGAAACTGTCTTTGCAATCCCAGCGTCCAACTCACAGCTTGCCAGTAAGAAGTGCTATAATGTTTAAGGGAATGAAGGAAGGAAGGGATGAATGGGGCAAGAAGTGAATGCGCCCCCATTTCCGTTGCAAACCCCAAGGCCTGGTTTGGACCCCAGCGTGGCGCCGCCCCCTCATCTCCGCCCAGCGGGGCACTTGGCACGGCCCGAGGCGAACGTGCCACTCGGGGAATCAAGCCCTTCCTCGGCGGGGCCGCCCTGCCAGGCTGCCCGGCCGCGCGTCCCGGAAACGCCTCCCCACCAGGCTGGCCCGGCGCGGTTCCCCGGCGCGCGTACAATGGCTCGCAGGAAGGCCGCGCGGTCGCGGAAGCCTGGGCGGGGGTTTCTAGGAAGCGGCTCTGGCTCGCCTGGCCTCATCCCACCAGGAGAAGGAGAAGGAACGAGAAGGAGAAAGAATATGGGGTCGTCTCTCTCCTGGACCACAGAGACCCCCTAAACGGGTCCCCAAGCACTGAGGCCAGCCTGGTGTCCTGGCCCCCACTTGTAATTTAGAGTTACATTATTTTTATTTAGGTAAACAGAAAGCTACACGAAGCAACAAAAGTGTAAGGATAGGATTGAGGCATGAAGGCAACGGCCCTCAGCTCTGTCTGAAATGTTTATTCTTCACAAAATAAAATGACTGGAAGTGAAGGTGAAAAAAATAGCTTAAATTTTAGGTAATGAAAATATGGATGCTGGCTATATGTTCCTTTCACTTTTCTGTAACTTTAAAATATCTCAAGATTAAAAATGAAATAAACATAAGGAAGAGTGACAAGATTCATATTTTCTTTTCTGTGATGACTACTCGGAGGTTGGCTGAATTAATGCATGTCCTAGATTCCAGCCTTGGCACTTCTGTCTAGCCAGTTGAGAGACCAAGGCACCAGGACAGTTCTGTGGGCAGAAGAGATTTGTGGGAGGTTCCGGGTGGGGTGGAGTGGCGGCTGAGAGGCAAAGGCACTTTAAGGGTCTCTCAAGCCTCACGCCCTGCTCTTCCCACATAAAGGGCAGCCCCATTTCCTTGGCTTCCTGCAGGTTTTTTTCTGCCTCTGAGCCAGAGCTCAGTGGTTGCCACGTGAATTAGAGGGTAGAGGAGCTGGATGATCAGAAAACCAACACCTGAGAGGTGGTCTCTGGCAGGGGGGTCCAGCCCATGCCATCTCCTGGTAACTCAGGTCTGTATCTATCTCTGTAATCTCTCAGGGACTGGGGGCTTTATGAGCACGTTCGCGGACTCATCAGATACAGTGAAGCCCAGCACCCCTGAATAGCACCTTCTGGATCCCAGGAAAACACATGAAAATTTTTCAGATTCCTGTTTATCCAAAATCCAATGAAAATACAAACCACGGAAGGTTTTTCTTGCTTTTATGAGGAGACAAGGGAGAAATCTTTTCTTTCTTTTTTGTAATGTTCTGGGCATCTCTTAGGGTTTCATAGGGTTGGGGTGTAAACTCAGCCCCATCTCTTGAACCTCCATGAAATCAATGACTTTCTGGTGGTATCTTAGTCAGTTCAGGCTGCTATAACAAAATACCATAGAGT